>NC_083276.1:33615790-33648290 GCF_963506605.1 Zootoca vivipara
CTATTCCCAATCATTCTCAGCCTCCCACCTGTATTCTGATAATTCTGATCTGCCTTACAGGGTTATTGTACAGATTTCAATAAAATAGTGAATGTAAACTGCTTTGAACGTATTTTATTTTTATATATTTGTTTGTAGATATATGTGTTTGTATGTATGTATATACTACTTGATTATAATAAAACCTCCATCTGGGTTACAAGAAATATTCTAAACGTGCTATAAAAACACTACAGTTTTCTCTTAGCTTGCCTGTTCTTGCCTGTGTGGATTTGAGCATTAAATAATACAAAGTATAAGTATAGTATTCTTTCTTAAATTGTTTTCCTACGATTTGAATAAAAAATTACCTACTAAAATACCACAATACAGTGATACCTCAAAAGTCGAACAGAATCCGTTCTGGAACTCCATTCAACTTCCAAAACGTTTGGAAACCAAGGCACAGATTCTGATTGGCTGCAGGAACTTCCTGCAGCCAATCAGAAGCCGCATAAGCCACGTCAGACGTTTGGGTTCCAAAGAACGTTCACAAACCGGAACACTCACTTCTGGGTTTGTGGCGTTTGAGAGCCAAAACGTTTGACTTGCAAGGCGTTCGGGATCCAAGATACGACTGTACTGAAAGAGAAGCGGACACGAAGCAATGGATTCAAACTACAAGAAAGAAGATTCCACCTAAACATTAGGAAGAACTTCCTGACAGTAAGAGCTGTTCGGCAGTGGAATTTGCTACCAAGGAGTGTGGTGGAGTCTCCTCCTTTGGACAGGCATATGTCAAAAATGCTTTGATGGTGTTTCCTGCTTGGCAGGGGGTTGGACTGGATTGCCCTTGTGGTCTCTTCCAACTCTATGATTCTATGATTCTATAATGTTGCTGGACCTGACAATGTCATTAAGAATAGAGGCATAATGCCACTCTTCTAACTTCAAAAGCAGACACTTTCCCTCAAATCCTCCATAATATATGAAGACTCCTGCTGCATCAGACCAAGGTCCCATCTAGTCCAGCATCCTGTTATCATAGTGGCCAAACTTGGGCCTATAGAAAGCCAGCAAGCAGGACCAGAAGGCAACATAGCAAGCAACTGTTTATCAGCTCAGTTGTTGCCCATCTAATCCAATACTGTATTTGTAGTGGCTCTCAGAAACAAGTCTTTCCTATTGCCTGTTGCCCAATTCTTCTAAACGGGGAGGCTAGTTATTGAACCTCTGCCGCCTGGCTTTGGCCTTAAGAGGACTTATTGGTAGCTTTCATCCTTTAAATGTGTGTTAGTAGCATCTATTCAGAAGCAAATTAAACATTCACCCCATCAGTTACTAAACCCTAATAATTAGGGGAAAATCCATGATGAAATACAACAGCAAATTTGGAAGAGTGCTGTACAGCAGAAATGAGGTCTTGAAGTCCCGAGGAGATAAAATAGATTGTGCCACTTCAGAGTGCAGCTGTGATTCATATTTTCTGGATGCTCATTGTCTAAGTTGAAACAAGCAAACCAGAAAGACAGCTGAACCAGAAACTTCCTCCCTAGCGCTGTTTCTTCCCTCAAATTTGGGTGAAACACACTCTGGAATTCTAAAGTGGTCCTATCTGCTCTACCACTTAATCTCAGTCTTCTGCATTCACAGACCAGGACTCTGAGAGTACCCGGCCAACAACAAATAACTGTTTCTCTTTCCCTAGCTCTGTGGTGGGGTGTATGGAATGTTTGGGGTCTTGTCGTCTGGGCAGCGCAGGACCTCCCTACTCACTGCCCAGGCTTGCGCCCCAGGGAGGCCACTTCAGTGCTGCTAACAGCGTATTTGACTTCACCTCCGGAGGCACACTCCATTGTCTCTCAAGACAGACAGACGGCAACAACAAAAAGCTCTGTGGCTGAACACACACTATATTTTTTAAAGCACATTCGAGGCACAGTTTTTCCTCCTCAAAGAATTCTGGGCACTGTCGTTTTTTTTAATAAGAGTTGCTGGAAATTGTTGTTCTGTGAGTGGTAGCAGTGCCCATAATTATTTGATGGAATTGCGGTTTTAATGACTGTACTTTAAAATAGTCTTTTCTCTCTGGTAGCAATCAATGAGATGCACATTGGGACGCTCATAAACTTATATTATTTATGCTTATTTAAACATTTAAACATACTTTTTATTTTATTTTTAAATGAAATTTGTGAAAATAAAAGGAACCAATAAAAAGTACAACTAAAAATAGACGATTGAGGTACTTTAATGCTGTGTCACTATTCCTTCATTGAGCTCACAGTGGCATGTATGGGTTACCCCATTTTATCCTCATAATAAGCCTTCAAAGTTGGCTAGGCCCTGGCAGTGAGTAGCCCACAGTCTGCTGCGTTCTGCACTAACTGAAGCTTCAGAATTTTCATTTTCAAAGCTGCTCCCCATCCCACATATATGTGGATATATACGGCATCCTAGGTTCCTTTAGAAGGGTGGGATATAATTTGAAATAATAATAACAATACATTAATCCAGATTCAGTATAGAAGCCAACCCTTTTCTGTGAGTACAGTGGTACCTTGGTTCTCGAACGGTTTAGTTGTCGAACAAATCAGCTCCCAAATGCCACAAACTGAGAAGTGTTCCCGTTTGCGAATGTTTTTCGGAAGCCAAATGTCTGATGCGGCTTCCACTTGAGTGCAGGAAGCTCCTGCAGCCAATCGGAAGCTGCGCCTTGGTTTTCGAACGGTTTTGGGAGTTGAACGGATTAAGTTCGAGAACCAAGGTACCACGGTACTGGATGGGGTGTGTACTGAAGCACTGAGGTGAAGAAAGGGGCGGATGTTAGGCCCTCACCTCACCTCATGTGCCAGTTGCATCCCTTCCAGGAGAAATCAGTCCCGACTCTGCTCTTGTTGCTTCAAACATGCTGCAACACATGTGGAATACTGCAAAACATCTGGGGCTCTACCTCTGAAGTGCTTGGCAATTTCAATTAGTTCATAAAGCACTGTTTTTACAGAATCAGAGTTGGGAGGGTCATCTTCTAGTCCAACCCCCTGCAATGCCGGAATGTTTTGCCCAACATGGGGATCAAAGCCACAACTCTGAGATTAAGAGTCTCATGCTCTATTGACTGAGCTATGTCACCTGGGTTGATATGGCACAAGACATCTTGATTATATCATTCCATTAATCCTTCAGTAGCACTGGCTACCAATTTGCTCCCATGCTCAGTTTAAAGGCCTTAATCTTTAAAGGTCCCCATGGTCTGGAGTCAAGAGACCTAGTAGGGCTGCCTCCTTCCATGAGTCCACCTGGCACACAAAAAATGAGGTCCTGTTTCTTGTCTGTCCCTGTCCATCCCCCACATTGTGAAATTTGGGCAGGGATGCAGGGATAGGAATGCCCTCCCCAGGATGGTCTCTACCCTTTTCTCTGTTAGCCCGATGTTTTGTTGTTGTTGTTCCCAAAAATTTTCTTTTGCTTGCTTTACATTTTCCATTGGACTGTAAGATATTGTGAATGTTACTAAAAAAACATTGTATTATAAACCAACTTCATGCCCTTGATAAAATGGTGGGATATAAATGTTTTAATAAATATATAAAAGGAGGGTGGTGGAAACATGTAGTTTAAAACCATTTATGGTGATATAGAAGCAGCAGTTTGAAGTCTGAATGGGCACAGTGGGTATTGTTTTGATTTGTTGCCAATCACTATGCAAATGTAATATAAATACAACTGTGCACTAAGGCCATGCGGGCAAGTGGGCTTCACAGTTGACAGAGTTAATAACCCAGAGCAAGCACACACCAAATTGACTGTTGCAATATTTTATGGAAAGAATTTTGACTGAAACACAATAGCGAGACACTGTCAGATAATTTAGTGAAGTGCTGAACTGCGTTTCCGCACAAAGAGAGAGTGACTTTTTAATATTCACTAATTCCCAAACAAATAATAATGATCAAGAAATATTAAAATAAGCATTTTATTAGTTTCATTTCATTTCTTAATTACTCAAATTCAGTTTACCAAATTATTGCAGTGTGAAATGCTTAGAGGCAATGCTTACCATTAACAGGATTATTTACATGTAATCCCTCCCTCCCAAGGGGTATGAATGAACCGATCATTTGTGAATCCTGATTTAGGCTCTGAAACAATACCAGATGAATGAAATGTAGTTGTTGATGGAAGAGTAATATAATAGGAAGCTATGATTTAGCAGTAAAATTAAACAGACTCCAGTACTTTATATGTGAACTTTTTAAAAAAGCATGTAGATGAACCTAAATGGAACTGCTTGCAAAATTGTTCATTTTATAAGAATATTTGCAGTTGAAATATGCTTAAAATAAAAAGTTTTGGTTCCAAGCACAACCCCAAATTTACTCACAGTGAAGGCCATTTTTACTTTTTCAATTGGCTTGATTGAGATGAATAACGTGATTTTATCCATCATCCTTCCTTCTGGATTTTAACCAGTTTTTTTAATCCATCATGCTTTCTTCTGAGTTTTAACCAGTTTTAACGAATAGGAAAGCTAATTGCTAAGCTAAAAGCAAAGACCATGAGATGAGGAGTACAGCGCCGTATTAGGGATCTCATGAAACAACAGTCAACAAAACTAATTTTATTTATTTATACAAAATTTATATGCTTCTTATATTCATCCAAACAAGTGGGATGTGGTTTTGCCCTAAATTGCCTTTTCCTTTAATTAGTTTTGTAGGGTGGATGTAATTCTCTACACCTGAGCAAAGAGAATCAGACTGTAGTGGCTTCCTCAACCTCGGTCCTCCAGATGTTTTGAGACTTCAATTCCCATCATCCCTGACCACTGGTTCTGCTAGCTAGGGATCATGGGAGTTGTAGGCCAGAAACATCTGGAGGGCTGAGGTTGAGGAAGTCTGCTGTAGTATGTAAGCAAGTGGGATAAGAGAAGGACAAGGCAATGGGGGGGGGGTGAAATGAGCTTCTGTATGGCATTTGTTTTTGTTGCTGTTGATGGTGGTGGTCCTTTACTTCTCTAAGCCATTTGCCTTTATCTCTCCTGGCCTATTTTGCTTAAAGATTTGCTATGGCAATCAAAAGCATCACTGTGTGTGACACTAGAAGGGCTGTGTAAAGCCGTAAAAGAAAGTTTAGCCTAATTATGCACCTGCAGTAGTAGAATAAAACAACACTAATACCACCCACAAGTTGATTGCAGATTGTTGTTGTTATTATTATTTATTAAATTTTTATACCGATGTTTCAACCGCAGATCTCAGGGCAGTTAAACGGATAATAAATAGATTAAAAATCAAAACCGTCCATAAACTAGGCTGTTATTAATGACCACAAAGAAATATTATCAATGCAGATCTAACAATGATTTAGAAATTTATTATTATTATTGATTAAATTAGGCTCTTTGTAATGGGAGGGGAACAATTGGAGAAAAAAATACTTCTTAATCCATAGAAATATAGCTATGAAAAAGTGCATGGGTAATCAGTTCCTGTGCAGCATACATCTTGTAGCCTAACCACAAAAAATCTTACCTCATGCTTTTATTTGTATGTTGCCTTTCCATAGTTAAAATCATGCTGAAGGCAGTTTACAAAATTAAAAATACTGTATAATTACGAACATAACAAAAGTAGTCATGAACAATAAATAAAACAACAAAAATACACAACCAAGTTTCCCCATAAATCATAGTAAGTACTAAAATAAAGATTATTAATACCAATAACAGCAACAGCCTCATCCACCCCCCCCAACAAAACCCTAGCCCAACGGTCTGTCCAGCTCCCTCAGCTTTTGTAGTTGGAGTCAGTCAGCGCCCTGCCCTCCCAGGCCAGCTGGAAAAAGGGCTGTCAAGGCAGGGAGAAGGTCTTCCAGGACTCACAGCCAGTAGAGAACATCATGCGGCAGATTAGGGTATTATTCCAGCATCTCTTAACAGATATATGTATTTTCCTGGAATTATAAATATCTTAATACCATCTTTTTAACTTCTTAGTCACTGCGTACAGAATATTGATTGTTAATACAGAACTGCGATGCTCTGCGGATCAGAAGCCCTTGCGTCAAATCTGAGTGAAAGGGAAATTTCTAAATCACAGCAGGATTAGGGCTGCTGGAGAAGGAAGCGCAGAGATCGCAGGTGGAGGCTGCCAAAGAGAAACTGAAAAGGAACTTGAGCAGTGGGGGTCACATCTAAGTAAGTAGCTTGTAGGGATGGAAGGGTGAAATAGAGGACGGACAGGAGGACGGTGTTACATTTAAGGTGACCATGTGCCCTAATTTAGAGAGGACAGTGCTCTCTGTTTTAAGGTGTTCTCTCTTTGAAGGGCTGGCCAGTCCAAGTCTAGTTTAAAGAACCATAAGAAGGGGCAGCAGAAACTTTGAAGTTACTCATCGACACTTAGCACCTTGACAACTGGCTACACTCTCCACTGCGATGAGATGTGTTGTATGTGTATTGGAATTATCTTTCTGGTTTCTAAAGATTCATCTACACATACACCCGCTCCCTTTTTTGGTGATACATACGTGACTACCCTAGCTGTTTTCAAAGAGTCAAGTTGCAGAGAATGAAAAGCAGAGGCAGGTTCTAAAGGCTGAGACCGGCAGTGCCGTAGCATTGTTCCAATGTTTGAATTGTGCGGCTGGGGAGGAAAGTGGAGGCTCTTAATGAAATACACAAGTGCTATTCCTGACTCATCCCAATTTTGGCCAAACCATGCCTTAACAGTTCATCACCTCCCCGTGCCTCCTCCTCCGAGACCAGGGCAGGGACACAAACTAAGCAGAAGAATGAAGCAAGCTGGAGCCAAGCAACTGTAATGGCCTCATGGACAGGCCCCACCCACTTTGCTTTATGGGAGACCGGCCAATTGAGGAGTGGGGGAATGGCAAAAGACTTTCTTAGGGGCATTCAGGTGACTTGGGCCTTGTTTTCGTAAAAAAACAGGAAGTGCTAGAGGCATAACTCTAAGAAATGTTGTAGAGGGATGCACAGATCTGAACTTTCAGTAACACGTTGAAATGCTGTACTGAAGGGAAGGCCTCTTGGGAATTCAGGACTCTGAGGCACAAAGTGAGAAGCTGTAGTGGCAAAGGGTTTGGGTGACAGTCCCGGCATTTTCAGTTGGAGACTATGGTATGCCAGTCCACCTGCAATTTGAACAGTAATCAGTTGCGTCACTTATTTGACTGCTGACACAGGTGTACTGTATTTACAATACCGTGTTCCAGACAACTGTTTCGGTGGCAGATGGCTTGTTTGGTGTACCTGCAGCACTCTCTTTGGCTCAGCTGCTCAGCGGTGCATGGAGTATGGCACTGGAGTTTGGTTGCCATAGCACCTTACCGATCAAGGCAGATATAGCAAGTGTAGCAGTGAATGGCACTGCATTGCCCTCCTGACTTCCCAACACTGCATGCCACTGCCAGTTACTGAGAGGGGGAGGACGAAAGGAAGCAGGGGATTGTGCAGCGCAGCAGAGAAGCCAGTCTGATGCTCTCAATGCTGTGCCCAGGCCAGGCTCCCTGCTGTCCTGCCCCTCTCCCTCTTGGTAACCAGTCGTGACACACAGTGTTGGGAAGTCAGGTGAGCAGCACAGTTCCGCCAGCAAAGATGCCTCAAGCAGGACTTGAATGCACCAGTACTCCTCCCACTTGAGATCTCCAGCAACTGGTATTCAGAGTTATTCAGCAGCCACTGATAGCCTTATTTTCCCATTTTGGCCCAGGTAGCTGAGCTTTCAAACCACCCAGGAACCAAAGCATTAAAATGCATCCACACGAGAAGTTGTTTGGAAATAGGATAGATGTGATGACATACGAAACACTGACAAATGATCTGATGTGCCTGTGTAGTGCTCACAGCTCATATACGATTGCTGTAATCACAGTTTTAAATTAAATTATTAAGCATCAAACTCAGATTAATTGACTTCAGATCTGGGATTTGAATTTGTCAAGCTGAGCAGACATCGCTTGATTTTGTATCACAGTTATCCCAATTATAAATCATCCCCCCCCTTTGCCGGCAAATCACCGCAGCCCACTTTCAGCAGTGCAAACACACTTGTCGTAACTCTCGCCTTGCATTCAAAATGGACATTTGGAAAAGGAAATGTGCTGGCTTATGTTGCGAAGCCACACAGACTAGCAAACACAAACCTATTTGAAGAAACAGGCTTTTCTGCTTTTATTTTTTACACCCTATTTTTCATCCCCCCCCCTTTTTCTTTAAAAATGACTGTGTGAATGATGAGAGAGCAGAGAATAGCACTGAGGGCAGCTGGGCATTTGGAAGGCAACTGCAGTTCTACATACAACCTAACTGCGTCACCATGAACATGGGGTTCCATTCAGAACCCGAGTAATGTAGAGATTTACCCAGAGCCTGCTGCAAACAAGAGCTGTATAGTGGTATCTGGAATATTCCACAATACTTCTGTCTAGCTGGCTGGATGCTAGAGCACTGAAGCATAGATTATTGACATCAGAGATGACTTGTGATGTTTCCTTTTGAGGTCCCATAGGTAGCTGTTTATTTCCAGAAATATATACATTAAGCATTACTTTTAACAGTTGTGCAGGGGAAGGGAGGGGGCATTCTAGCAATAATTTTGTTACAGGTAGGTAGCCGTGTTGGTCTGAGTCAAAGCAAAATAAAAAATTTTTGTTGTTAGAACAGAATTGGTAGTGTGGGATAACTACAGTATGTAACTAGCACCTGGTATTGCCCCCTTTGTTGAAGTCTAAGAGTAATCAACACATTGGTCAGTACTGGTATACATAACAACAGCACAATCTAGTGCATATTTGCTCAGTAGATACCTACTAACTACATTGGCGCTATTCTGCCTTGTAAGTGGCCGAAGCTTGCAGCCTTAATACCACAACTAAATAAGTTGCCCTGCTATTACTCCCAGAAAGAGTTTTATTCATACCTTTAAATCAGGAGTCTTTTTAGAACAACCACAAGAAGGAATGTCAACTTATATTGTGATCTGACAGAGTTTGAAATGTTAATTAATGAACATTTCAATGCTATTTGGCAGTGCTGGGGGGAGAAATACTTTATTAAAATACTTCATTATATGCTTACGACAATAAACTTAATGTAATAGGGTTTAATGTTTTATAAGTGCTAGCTCATAGGCATTTTATTAATTTCTATGGTGTTTTGCAAGCTGCTCTAAGAGGGTTTGATCTGGAAACACAGCCTCTGCATATTTTAAATAACTAAATGTTATGGAGGGATAAAAGGAGAGATGGAGCACCAGTCAGATGCACACATAGGGTCACTGCCCTTTTTGCTCTATCTTTTGCTCTACATTATTTACAAGATGTTGTTGTTGTTGTTGTTTAAAATAATATTCACACTTTATCCATGGATTCCAGAAACAGTTCATAACTTCAGAATAATATTCCTGGACTATGCCTATTTCAAAAGGTGCACATCATGGGATTGTATGACTGAGTGTTTCTCCATGTGGGCACACTGCTTGGGCATGGAAGAACTCTGCCGGAATGTAATAACCCTCTTCCTGAAACCCAATAATACCACTATCCAGATGGTATGTGGGTGACACTGAATATTTACAAAGGCTTGCAGCAAAAGCTGGGACCCAAAATATATGATGCCTTAAATTTATGTGTAATTCAGTCCAATTTATCAGATGCATGAAGTGTTGAGTTACAAGTATGTGAGAGTGTGTGTGTGCATATAGTTGGGAAAAATTGTAAATAGTGAGGCCATCAGAAAATGAGATATGGAAAAACATAGTTTATGAAAATCACGACTAATAGTGAGCATTGACAAAAAACAGGTTTTGGTAACACAGACATCCTGGCATAAGTTAGCCAATGAACATATGCAGTGTGATAAAAAAAATCATTTGTCCTGATTCAGCCCACAAGTGATAGCATTGAACCTCTTGATGAATCATAATTCAGTATTTTCATGTAGCAGTCTCCCTTTGTTCCAATATGGCATTAAGGCCAGTTACAGAGGGCCGTAGGAGACTGAATTGCTCCCCAACTGGTTTTTATATACAGTACTACATTTCTGATGTACAGAAACTGACCTGAACTGTCCTATGGGGCATCATTGGCAGTTATCAAATACAGTGGTACCTCGGTTTATATGAACACAATTGGTTCCGGAAGTCTGTTCATAAACTGAAGCGTTCGTAAACTGAAGCGAACTTTCCCACTGAAAGTAATGGAAAGTGGATTAATCTGTTCCAGACGGTCCGTGGAGTACTTAAACTGAAGCGTTCATAAACTGAAGCGAACTTTCCCATTGAAAGTAATGGAAAGTGGATTAATCCATTCCAGAGGGGTCCGCGGAGTACTCAACCTGAAGCGTACTTAACCCGAAGCATGGGTGTAATTGGTTCCGGAAGTCTGTTCATAAACTGAAGCGTTCATAAACTGAAGCGAACTTTCCCATTGAAAATAATGGAAAGTGAATTAATCCGTTCCAGATGGGTCCGCGGTGTTCGTAAACCGAAAATTCGTAAACCGAGGTTCCACTATATTACAAAGGAAGGTGAACAAGTAAAAGAACCCCTAACACTGTGAATAATATTACTAGTATTCACTTTGTGGAAACAATTGTGCATCTACATAATGGATGTATTGGAACCCACTAGCCACTATACATTCCTGCATGCTTCCAACTTCCACTCGGAAGAGAGTACAAAATCCTACAAAACAGCCTCATATATTCACATTTAACCAGCAAGTCTAAGATTCACAGCTCACAACTAAAGAATATACATCAAGTTGTTATCAAATCCCAGCCAACTAAATAAAAAACAAAGCAGACCGGAACTACAAAATCAGATTGGGATTCAGGAATAATCTTATGTAGGATGCTGTTAAGGTGCTACACCCAATATGCCAGCAAGTTTGGAAAACTCAGCAATGGCCAGAGGATTGGAGAAGATCAGTCTACATCCCAATTCCAAAGAAGGGCAGTGCCAAAGAATGCTCCAACTACCGCACAATTGCGCTCATTTCACACGCTAGCAAGGTTATGCTTAAAATTCTACAAGGCAGGCTTAGGCAGTATGTGGACCGAGAACTCCCAGAAGTGCAAGCTGGATTTCGAAAGGGCAGAGGAACCAGAGACCAAATAGCAAACATGCGCTGGATTATGGAGAAAGCTAGAGAGTTCCAGAAAATGTCTACTTCTGCTTCATTGACTATGCAAAAGCCTTTGACTGTGTCGACCACAGCAAACTATGGCAAGTTCTTAAAGAAATGGGAGTGCCTGATCACCTCATCTGTCTCCTGAGAAATCTCTATGTGGGACAAGAAGCTACAGTTAGAACTGGATATGGAACAACTGATTGGTTCAAAATTGGGAAAGGAGTACGACAAGGTTGTATATTGTCTCCCTGCTTATTTAACTTATATGCAGAATTCATCATGCGACGGGCTGGACTAGATGAATCCCAAGCCGGAATTAAGATTGCCGGAAGAAATATCAACAACCTCAGATATGCAGATGACACAACCTTGATGGCAGAAAGCGAGGAGGAATTAAATAACCTTTTAATGAGGGTGAAAGAGGAGAGCGCAAAATATGGTCTGAAGCTCAACATCAAAAAAACCAAGATCATGGCCACTGGTCCCATCACCTCCTGGCAAATAGAAGGGGAAGAAATGGAGGCAGTGAGAGGTTTTACTTTCTTGGGCTCCTTGATCACTGCAGATGGTGACAGCAGTCACGAAATTAAAAGACGCCTGCTTCTTGGGAGAAAAGCAATGACAAACCTAGACAGCATCTTAAAAAGCAGAGACATCACCTTGCCGACAAAGGTCCGTATAGTTAAAGCTATGGTTTTCCCAGTAGTGATGTATGGAAGTGAGAGCTGGACCATAAAGAAGGCTGAGCGCCGAAGAATTGATGCTTTTGAATTATGGTGCTGGAGGAGACTCTTGAGAGTCCCATGGACTGCTAGAAGATCAAACCTATCCATTCTTAAGGAAATCAGCCCTGAGTGCTCCCTGGAAGGACAGATCGTGAAGCTGAGGCTCCAATACTTTGGCCACCTCATGAGAAGAGAAGAATCCTTGGAAAAGACCCTGATGTTGGGAAAGATTGAGGGCACTAGGAGAAGGGGACGACAGAGGACAAGATGGTTGGACAGTGTTCTCGAAGCTACGAACATGAGTTTGACCAAACTGCGGGAGGCGGTGCAAGACAGGAGTGCCTGGCGTGCTATGGTCCATGGGGTCACGAAGAGTCGGACACGACTAAACGACTAAACAACAACAACAACAGGGCAGACCTAGAAGAGAAAACAAGACCGCCACTTGTTGTCATCTAATTCCCAGCTGAAACTACTCAAACGTTTCACCATTGATCTATAGTCCATCCTAGACACTTGTCTCTCGCAGACCATGGGTAGCAGGCCAATATGTGCCAACAGAAATGTGGCAGGTGCCAGGTCTGTCCCCATGACATCACTATGTTGGGATCTAATGTCAACCGTAACATCAATGGGTCACAATGCAGTTATTACAGCCTGTACTTTTCTGTCTTTAACTTCCTTCTGACTCCACTGTTTACAGTTCCCTTATTCTCTCAACTCTGGAAAACACCTCATGCATCTTGTGATGTAGCCTGTACTCCATGAAAGCTTATGCTGTAATAAATTTGTTAGGCAGTATCCAATGTTAATCAGCGTAATCTCATAGAAATCTATTATTTTACTGAATTACAGTCATTGATTTTGATGTGTCTATTCTGAGAACGACTTCATTCACTATCACCCTTAGTCTTTAAGGCAGGGTTGGGGGGACCTATGGCCTTCCAGATGTTACTAGGCTTCAGCTCCCATCATCCCTGATCATTGGGGCTGATCCCTGCCCGGGGCTGATGGGAGCTGAAGTCCAACAGTGCTGGGAGGGCCACAAGTTCTACCACCCTGCTTCAAGGTGCCACAAGGGTTTTTTTAAAACTGAAAAATTAATGGATGCTGTCTGACTATGCATGCTTTCCCAAGGAACAGCATGCAATGTTTAACAGTTGATATGGCAGTCTAAACACATGTAGCTGCATTTAAGGAGGTCTTGAATTATGATGCAAGTTATTCTGCTGCTGTTGCTGTGTAAATACATGGAATGACATACCAATGCTGCCCAGTTCCAACATTTCAGCTAAGCTGGCGTGCTGTGTAATTGCTCACAACCCATTAAGCTTGATATGTTCTGTAGACTCCCATCTTTTACCTGATGCATTTATTCTGCACGGGATACCTCGAAGAGAACATATCTGATTCAGTAAAAAGGCAAATAAAATTTAAACCATGCAAGCAGGATATGCTTTCAGGAAATCTCTGTATACAGGAAATATCTGCATGGGGGTCTTTTTTGCTGGCAATGATCCAGCGCTAAGAGAATGAATATAAGGATGTTCACAAATAGTGTTGATGCTTGACTGATTTCATATGTTTGACCAGCTCGTTTTCTAGCTTTCATCTGCAGATATTATAACTTTCCCCAAAAAAATCTGCCATAATTTTCATTTGCTTCACAAGGCAACAGAAAAGCAAAACTAGTACAAAAAAGGTGAAAATGCATTATGCCTAAAATTGGATTAAAAGCAAATCAAAATCCAACTGTGAATTTATCATTTCAATGAATTTCAATGCATGGTTTAAAATCTGTTCAAAATCTATTTGAAAATGAATATGTAATAATATAGACATATCTCTTTTTATAAAGCTAGCATTGTTGGATGTATTCTGTGCATTATAATTCATGAACAGAGTAGATGACTATTTGAGAAGTATTAAAATGAGCTGACTTTTCAATACAGGTATCTTGACAATAAGTTTTTTTCCCCTATTCTTGGCAATTCAGAAACGTAGACAATTGTGCTGGAAAAATAATATGTATTGTAATATTCATTGTACAGTAGAAGTATAGTAAGTGGCAATTCTGGACATTACAAGAGACACAAGGATTATTTTCTGTGATTGCACAGAGAATGCTTGGATTTCTTGTGAAGCTTTTGCATTGGAAATGAGATTCATCAGTCTGAACAGGGCAGGGTTAGAGCCCTTAGCAACATGCTTATTTTGTAGAAGGTCACTCAATAATAACTTCCTCTGCCCTCCAAGCTTATTAAGACTGACTGGCATATATTAATGAAAACACCTGATTCTCCAACCATAAAACCCAGACAAAGACTTTATTTTAATATTAAGGAAGGAACCCTTAATTAGCAGGGTTTCAAAAATGTCAGCTTCTTCTATTAGCTGTTCTGGTCCATCAAAGCTATAATCCCTACTGTCAAACTTCATCACATGATAGACAGTTTGCTGGCTTTCTCTCTCTTTTTTTAACAACTCTGATCATACTGACTGAAGCTTTTCTTATTTTGCTATCACATTTAACAACTTTGCATGCATTTCCATGTTGCCTTGCTGATTTCCCCCCTCTTTTCAAAGTCCACTTGTGTCAGCTAAAAAGGAGATGAATCTGAGGAAACACAAAATATTACAAGCTGATACACAGACACATAATTAAGGGCTTTCTGGAAGACTTATTCATAATATTGATTCTTTTTCTGGGGGCATGCAAATGTGGTTTTGTGAAAACGTGAAGGAAAAACAAGGGTTCACAGATGAATTTCCATCTCAGACAAGTTACAGAAAAGAAAGAACAAATGTTTGAAATGTATCTCTAAGGCTCGGGGAAAAAATGCACTGCCTTCATTGTTAGTCAGCCTCACTTCTAAAATGATCTAGTCAATTGAGAAATGAAAGCAGTGCTCTTTAAAGCAAGACAGAAGAACTGCATCAAGTGGATATTTATTAAGTATTTACATACACAGCCTTGCATCCTTGCAACCAAAGCTTTAGAGAAAGAAGAAAACAATACAAAATAAAGCAATGAACTGGATCCAAAGGTTGGGATTAGTTTAAAGCAGGGGCGTAGGAAGGGGGTGCGTGGGGTGCGTTCCGCCCCAGGTGTCATCCCTGAGGGGGTGACAAAATGGCACACCGCAGGGGGCGGCACTTACCTGAGCCACGCGTCTCTCCTGGGAGTGATGCGGTGGCTTGGGGCCCCGCGCTGCCCGAAATGGCAGCGTAGGGCTTTTCTCCACTAGGCAGACTCCGTGGGCAGCTCACCGTGCCACCCCCGTGTGCGGATCGCCCCCCCCCGCCCCGTGGGCAGCTCGCCCTGCCCCTGCCGCTCTGGGTGCCAGTATAATACATGCAACATATAATACATGCCAGAGCAGCTAGCTACGCCCCCGGTTTAAAGCTTTTGTCACACAAGGTTCCTCCATCCAGTTCTGATCTATTCTCACTCCCTGCTGCAACCTTCTTTGAAACTGCCCATGCTATTCAGAAGGTCCTCCCGGAAGGCTTTGTGCAGTGGCAGAGGGCAAAGGAGTGAGGCAATGATAGGGTCGGCCAGGGCATTTTGCTGATGTAGGCCGCCCACCCTGCCGATCCAGGCTCCCTCTCTGCACCCACCATCACGTTTGCCACCACAATTGTGCCCTCACCCACAGCTGCACCCATGCTACTGCCACAACACAGTGTTGAGGGACCAGCATTAATGGCGACTGTGGCAGGGGTGGCACGGGTGAAGCTGTGGCAAGGCTGGCAGTTGCACAATGGGACTGGCAACAGCGCAACAGGGGGTGAGGGAGGGGTCAGATCTGCTGCCTGAGGTAAATTGTTTCGATTCGCCTCATGGAAGCACCGGCCTTGGGTAATGATCAGTTGTGCAAGTGGCCTTCCACTCATGCAACCTTTGAATTCAATTCCATATGCTTTATCCCAGGCATCCCCAAACTGTGGCCCTCCAGATGTTTTGGCCTACAACTCCCATGATCCCTAGCTAACAGGACAAGTGGTCAGGGATTATGGGAGTTGTAGTCCAAAACATCTGGAGGGCCGAAGTTTGGGGATGCCTGCTTTATCCATTCATAACGTGGGGCTTGAAGCCACAACCCTGAGATGAAGAGTCTCAGGCTCTACCATGAAGAACACCTCCCTGGATCAGTGCGGGAAATAGTTTTGTACTCACAAAGGCCAAACATGAGACAAATTGGATCCTATTTTGCCTCCTTCATGACATCACTTGGGGTGCAAAATGGCTTCATCCTTTCTCCCTGCCACAAGTGAATCTCCAAACCTCCCCCTTTCTGGCTACTCATCTGTCAGTCTCCAAATTATCTCTACCCACTGGCCCATCTGGTTTTGATCTAACAAGGAGAAGAATGAAGGAATTGTGGGTGGGAGGAGGAAACTGAGATGATTTCTCAGCGAAGATTTCTGGGTTTCGAGATGAATGCGCACCTCAAAATTAAGATGAGCATTACAAGTTTTTGATGTTCATATTCTGAGTGCAAGCTTTGGTCTCAGCTCTGCAAAAATGTATAGAAATTTCAAGGGAAGCAGGAACATCTGAAGCTGTTATATGCCGGGTCAGAGTATTTGTCCATCTAGTCCAGTATTATCTATTCTGATTAGCAGTAGTTTTAGACAGACATCCTTTTCATCACCTGCTGCCTGCTACTTTTAATTAAACATGCCAGGGATTGAAGCTGGGACCATCTGTATGGAGGTGGGAGGCCATATAGATTGGGGGTGCTAACAGATGAAGTGCTAATAATTGTATATGGAGAAAGTATCAAGGTGTATGAATCCATTAAGATACAAAAAATTATAAAGTGAAAAAAATTAAACTACAAGAAATTTTTTAAATGCTAGCAATGTAAAAGCAGTGAGAAAAAAAGCACTTCAAGACTTCTGAATGAGGGAATGCAAAGAAACGGGAATATGTTAAAAGCAGCACACATCAAGAAGAAAGTGCAGATTCTGGTAGCTACTATTTATGTATTTTAAAATTCAGAACTTATCTGCTTCTGATCCCAGTTACCCAACTGAACAACCACAATTCAAAGTGTTGGTACTTGAAGAAGTGTCTCCACCCACATCGTTCAGCCTGGACACTGAGGTCCAGCGATGAGGGCCTTCTGGCTGTTCTCTCACTGTGAGAAGTGAGGTTACAGGGAACCAGGCAGAGGGCCTCCTCAGTAGTGGTGCCCGCCATGTGGAACGCCCTCCCATCAGATGTCAAAGAAATAAACAACTATCCAATGTTTCGAAGACATCTGAAGGCAGTCCTGTTTAGGGAAGTTTTTAATGTTTAATGTTTTATTATATTTTTAATATTCTGTTGGGAGCCACCCAGATGGGCGGGGTACAAATAATAAATTGTTGTTGTTATTATTACTACATGCTTTTTTAGTTCAGAGGCTGAGCTCCGACTTCAGTGTGCTTGGAATGGAACCAAGATGTCCATTATTTAAAGAGATCATCCCTCATTGAAAAACTCCTGGGTTGGATCCAAAGAACAGAGAGTAGAAGAAAAATCACTGCTAGCATGGTTCCACAAACACTTGTGCAATGGCTTGTATGATACTACCATCGCTTCAACAGTAGTTCTTGTACTTGCACAAGAGGCTGTAGGAACACAAATGAAATGGGAAGTATCCAGTGATGTAAACAAAATGAGGGGTAGTGGATGCTTATTATTATACGTTAATATGTTTATTACCATGCTAGCCCAACATCCTGAAGGAAATCAGCCCTGAGTGCTCACTGGAAGGACAGATCCTGAAGCTGAGGCTCCAATACTTTGGCCACCTCATGAGAAGAGACCCTGATGTTGGGAAAGATTGAAGGCACAAGGAGAAGAGGACGAGATGGCTGGACAGTGTTCTCGAAGCTACGAACGTAAGTTTGACCAAACTGCGGGAGGCAGTGGAAGACAGGAGTGCCTGGCGTGCTCTGGTCCATCGGGTCACGAAGAGTTGGACACGACTAAATGACTAAACAACAACAACAACAACAACAGGGCTATTGCCATGCACCAGGGCTTAGAGAATCTTGAACAACCTTTGCCAAGGTGGTGCCTTCTAGATATTTTGGACTACAATGCCCACCAGCCCCAGCCAGTGGCCAGTGTTCTCGAAGCTACGAACATGAGTTTGACCAAACTGCGGGAGGCAGTGGAAGACAGGAGTGCCTGGCGTGCCCTGGTCCATCGGGTCACGAAGCATCGGACACGACTGAATGACTAAACAACAACAAGTCCAATATCTTTCTGCTCAAGGGAGCCTTCCTCAGAGGCTTATCTGTAAGGGGGGGGATTGAACACCACTTGCTAAACCACATATACAGTAAAAACTTGTGCTAGTGGAAGAACATCTTTCGATTTAACTTTGCTTTTCTGAGGCAATGTTCAAGGGTAGAGTGTAAAACTGTAATTGTCATGTCAAATGGAAATGCTATTGATGTAGGTGACAATGGAGTTACAGACAGGAGAGAAGGCTGCAGAAAGGAGTTTCAATATACAGGAGCAGGGGAAACTGCATATTCAAATAGCCTTCAACATGCAGTGATAACAGCATTTAAGAGGAGGGAAGGTACAAGATCCTTATTTCACTGTGTGTAGAGGAGTGTGAGTTTGTGTGCGTGCCCACATACATGTGCATGGTGGTAACCTCAAACCACTTTGCAACTGTTCATGGGCACACTGTGCTATGATGGCCTGAATAGCTAGAATCCACATGAGAAGTCTTTGGTAAGCATACAGGTCTGTGCCAGACAGTTCTGCTTAGCCCAGCATAGCCTGTTCAGGATTCCCTCTCAAAGCCATCCCTCTTTAGTATCCCCTGGTCTGGCCAAGAAGACAAGCATCACATTTGCACCTGGACTGTCCACCTCAATTTATATTTGATAAAGAAAGAAACTACTTTTCTCTCGCAGACAATCAGTTTAGTTCCTTTGATGATCGAATTTCTGTGTATTGCATTGGCTATAATACTAACTCTGTTGAAGTCAGGTTGGAAAACTCCCATTGACATCAATGGAGTCTAGACTATGCTTTAAATCTTTTTGATAGATTGACCCAAAGGCCTTGTGTTACTATCTTCCTATTTGTACAGTGCCTAGGCACTAGAAACAGCTAATATAACATTTAGTGCTGCAGTGGATTGTCATGATGTTTGATTTTTTTGAGGCAAAACCTGTCATTTCAGAGACTATGAAAAGGTCAACAAAATACACATTTTAAAAACCAGTTGATCTGCACTAATGGACAATAAAAGACTATAAATTCTTATTACTGCACCACACACACACACACACACACACACACACACACACACACACTGTATAAGAATGCCTACACATTAAAAACCCTACAGCCCCCACTCTCGCTGCAGGAATTTTTTTTGTATTTTGCCACCTGTAAAATTCACAATAAAAATATGGGATGTGTACGTGTCAAAGGGGCACAGAAATTATCATGGATGTTGGACCCCATAGTTCAGCGCATCTTTAACAACAGTACATATACCATCAGACTGGGGTACTTCTTTCATTGCAAATAACAGAATATAGGTAGGGGCAGAATTCTATTAGTTGGCTTTGCAGTTGGCAACATCATCCTGCTATCTCTCGCTTCCATTCACCTATCACAACTTACTTCAATTTAAGTGACAGGCACACAGACAGCTGCTGATGCAGCTGGCTCTGTGGTGGGGGGAAAGGGTTAAAGGATGGTATGTGTGTCCTCAACTTGTTTCAACTAACCCATTTCTATGCAGCATAATGGGTTTGTTTCAACCCATTTCTATGCAGCATAATGGGTTTGAACTCTGATGCTATGTTGTATTCTGCAACAGTGCAGTAGCACCTGTAAGAAGCTGGCAAAGAGGCCACTACTGCAGATTAATTTGCCACCATAACATTACATAGGATGGAACCATGAAAAAGAACCAAAACCTCAACCTAAAAATATTGTTCAATTAACAAAGCATATTTGATTTAACATGTTGTGTTAAGTAAGGGCCTTCCATGTCCTATTAAGCTCCCAAGATGCTGGGAAGCTGCAGCTGTTAAAGCCCATACTCTTAACAGATGTATTAATTAGGGTATATGACTAACAGGTGGGAGGCAGTGGAAGACTGGAGTGCTCTGGTCCATGGGGTCACGAACAGTCGGAGACGACTAAACAACAACATATGACTATGGTATCCTATCTTGTGATTAGTTCCACCTTTATCACTAACTGTTAGAATGGTGGCATCAAGTCCCAGATTTGTTGACTGGAATACACACGGAGCCTGTGCAGCAAAGCTAAAAAAGGTTAACTGACAGTTAAGGCCAGTCACAGAAGACTCTGGGGTTGCGGCGCTCATCTCACTTTACAGGCCGAGGGAGCCGGCGTTTGTCCGCAGTTTTTCCAGTTCATGTGGCCAGCAATGACTAAGCCGCTTCTGGTGCAACAGAACACCGAAAGCAGAGCAGTGCACGGAAACGCCTTTTACCTTCCCGCCGTTTACCTTTTATCTAATTGGACTTTTTTGGGGTGTGCTTTCGAACTGCTAGGTTGGCAGGAGCTGGGCCCAAGCAACGGGAGCTCACCCAGTCTCAGGGATTTGAACCACTGACTTTGTAATGCCATCCCATAGAATAACAGAAATGGAACGGACCAAATGCATTGAAAAACCAACATTCCATGAGACTGGATAACGACACTGCAGGGTTGTCATACATTCTCTCTCAGCACACCCCCACCCACTCCTGAACAGTATGGGAATAGCACAGGACTACTTTGCAGAATGGACACAACTGATGTCACTACCCTGCACTATGGATTTAATGGTGAACTAAGTTGGCTGGATTATTTTTTTAAAATACAAACTCTCTCATACTTTTTTAATTAAATGAATAAGAAATAAGTAAAAAGAGCATGGACTTCTGACATTGCTGAGACCTTTTGTTTTGAAAATAAATAAATGCTGACCTGTCACAGCTGCACTAAAACCCTGAACATCCCTTCCCCCTGGTCACAGAGCAGCAATAATTTATCCATCAGCAAAGACTAATACTAATACTAATACTAATAATAATAATAATAATAATAATAATCAGAATGGACCAGGAAGTCCTTTCTGCAGGCATCTGGTGTATTTTTCCATTCTTTATTATCTTTATGGCTTGCACTTTCCCTCTGCCCAAAGGTCAATCATAGCTGTGACTTAAGTCATTGGCTATGAATACTGACAGGTAGTAGTGCAGGATGGGTTTTAATGGGTAGGAGATGATATGTTAATTGCAATTCATCCCTCCAGGCACCCATGTGAGTGAGTTGAACAGAATTTCAAAACCCCATTCTTGGCAGCAAAATTAAAACCATAGGAATTAGACTGTAAAACCTTGTTTTCAGCAAAGCCAGCTATGAAGTAAGCTGGCTTTCCCCTTCTTACCCCACTTAAGAAAGAATCAGGCAAAAACTTACTTTATAATCATGCACTGGCTCACAGCAAAGGCAGCAGCAAATCTATGCAAGCAAAATACTATATTTACAGTATGGGCAGCTTCAGGCATGCACATAGCTGCCAAGTTTTCCCTTTTCTCGCGAGGAAGCCTATTCAGCATAAGGGAAAATCCCTGTAAAAAAGGGATAACTTGGCAGCTATGGGCATGCACCTGAAGCTGCAACAAGCAGATGCATGTCTGCATCCAACATACACTGGTCAAACGAAGAGGAGAGAGAAACAGGAAGTCCTATGTGCTCCTTCCTATCCAGGAGAGGAGGGGAAATGACATCACACAGAGCTCTCTCTACCAACTGTATTTCTATCTATCAGCAATACAGCTCTGGGGACTTAGCATCTTCTCATGCTAACTAGCAAAAATATGTATTTGTTATTTTTGGCTGCTAATTTCCCACAAGTAGTAACATCATACCTCACAAAACAATTAGAAAGATTAATGCCTCCACATTATGCCTCCCATCTCAGACTCCTATTTCTGAATCTGGGTCAGTTAATGGTCTAAACAGGGATCAAGCAGCATGGGTAGAATCTGGACAACCATGTAATATGGCAACCCTATTAAATTCACACTCAGCCATGAAGCTCTCTTGGTGACCTTGGCATAGTCACTGCCCCTCAGTCTAACTTACCTCACAGGGCTATTGTGAGGATATAATGTGGAGAATGAGAACTATGTTTGCTACATTGAGATCCTTAAGGAAAACTAACATATACATTTAATAAATAAATATATAAATAACCTCTCTCTCTCATATATATATATATATATATATATATATATATATCCCTCACAAAGCCACATTCACATAGGCACATAACTTTATTTTTCAACCAACACTCTGCATATCACTCAAACTCAACATTCAACATCATATTCCCTTTTATTTCACTTTCCCTCACAACAAGTTCATACAATGCAAGGGGGGTGGGCAGAAGACACTATTGAACTCTCATTAGCTAACATCTGCTGCCAGGGCTGTGAGAGACAGCAACAGTAGCAACCCAGTAAGGATATCCTGGCCTGTGTGGGACTATCATATAGTTGCTTCCAGGAGATTCAGCTGCAAAATGACTTTTGTTGAAACATTGGACAACAAGGGAGAAGGTGTGTTGGGGGGGGGAGACATATACACCTTCACTATGCTGTAATGACTATTGTATCACGTGTGTGTGTGTGTGTGTGTGTGTGTGTGTGTGTGTGTGTGTGTATTGCAAACATTCTTCAGAACTTCAGTTAGTAGGTGGGGTATGAATAATCATTTGAGGCTCAGGGACCCTCCATCAGCTTTAGCTGGTGGCCCAGCTGTGCCCCTACTTGGGCAGGGATGGCCTAACTGCTGTTGTTTACGCTCTGGTAGCTAACAGGCTAGATTACGGCAACGTGTTATACATGGGGCTACTTCTGAAGAAAGTTCGGAAACTGGTGCAAAATTCACCGGTCAAGTTGCTCGCCAGGCAAAGATGGGTTTCAGCATGTAATTCCAACCCTGGCCCGACTGCACTGGCTGCATCACTAAAGACTGTTTTGAATGCAAGAAATTACAGGTGCGATCTGATGTAGACGTTCTGACGTTATTAAATCCAGCAATTTTGTATTGAGTGGACACAGCACATAAAAGTGCTCGATTTACTTTAGGAGTCAAGAGGCTGTTTGAATCAGAGAGAAATCAGAATGTGCTAGTAGAGTGCATGGCTGGTGCTCCACGAAAAGTCTCACACAGGAGTACCCCCTTTTGCTAATAAGTAAAAGAAAATATTCAGGGGATTTTTTAAAGAAGATCACGATCTCAGGAAATAGGTCTATGGGGGATCCCAGCGACATAAAAGGTAGCTGGTGTGAGGAAGACAAGAAAAGGAGAAAACAGATATAGAGGAAAAGAGGGGTTCATTACAAGCAGAGCTCACATTTGCTAAAATACATTTGGTAAGACTGATGGCATTTTTGTTTTACCTTTCACAGCAATGTAATTTTGTGGGAGTGGGCAGCATGACTGTCACCTACAGGGAAGAGAATTCAATCTCTCACTGTTGGATGCAGGATGCTATTTACTGACTAAGAAATTTCCCTGCTGGCAAGGTTAGCAGCATTATTTTTGTACATAATGTGCATAATTAATGCTTGTGTGTGGACAATTTTGTGCTGCAAATAAAACTGCGGTCTTTTCTTGCCAGAATCCATAATAGTGAATCACTACAAGCAGGATCTTGATAGAGGATGTGAAAATAAAGCTACCAGTATAAAAGAAAAGGAGCGGAGGCAAGCAATGAGATTCTGTTCAAAGAGGTTGAATTGGATTTCAGAGGCAAATGGTAGGTTAATATGTCCTGCTTTTCTGTTATTACAAGAAAAATCTGCTGCAGTTTAAGGTATCTTGAAATAGGATTCTTGATACAACCTTCTGTAATAAAAATGTGGCAGTAGCCTCAATTTTATCTGCGCGCACCCTTAATTTACTGTACATAATTTGACCTCTTACATTTCCAATTTATGAGCAGTTAGGTGCATTGACTTTGGAACACAGCATGAAGCTCAACTTTAATATTTCTCTGAATCTTCCATTTTCCTTTTAAATACAAATTTGCAGATACTATGTTTTTACGCAAAAGAATCCACAACTGCTAAACTGCACAAAATGATCAGAAAGTTGTTTTTATTCAGTAAATAAAAGGTTCACTTATCAAGATACCACTTGTCTGTTGCAATGAAAACCTACCTGTGAGGTTCACAAAATGGATTTGGGGAGTATTTGAAAGCAAAACAACTACAAAAGAGAGGAGGGAGAACATTTAAGAAATAATTCATCCACAAAATGAATTAATCTGCATTGCTATCAGTTAAATCGCAGCCAGAATTTCAGATATCCCTAGTAAGATGCTTACTTAGTTTTAGGAGCCTAAATATTAGCCTACTAATAGTAATTAGATTTCTTATCCACTCTTCATCATAAGATCCCAGGGCGGGTTAGAAAAGTGTAAAAACACATTACTAAAAACCAGTTAAAACAATTTACAATCAAAGGAATAGGATGGGTCCTAAAACATATATCTCGGGTTTCAAATAGCAGGGTATAGAAACACAACTTTGACATGTGACAAAAGTTAAAGGGGGTGCTGGCTATGTTGGCAGGAAAGAGAGAGAAAAAAATCATCATTTGTGCAGCAAGCAGACAAATTTTCCTAGCTCAAAGGTTTGTGGAATTTCTCCCCCTAGAGATCTTTATTTACTTGCAGGTTCCAAACACTCCATATCAATTCTTCTATCAAACACATTTTGATTTACCCTGCACAATCACTATTAAAATTCTTAAACTATTACATTTCATCATCAATCCAGCTAACAAATAAATTTACCAAGATGAACTGCCCATATTACAGTCATATACTGTGGTCTGTCCTAGCTACAAAAGTTCTTTATTAAAAGCTGCTGATATCTCTGCTAGCATAGCAGAACTAATACAATTTCACTTTTTCTTTGTATCTGTAATGGTTTCCCATTATCCTGATAAGTGGGCAGCCATTCCGCTTCTTCTCTTATTGATATAGCTGCAAAGAGGAATTAGATTTCACCATTTATGTAACAGAGATTAATTGATTAGATTATTAATTAAATATTCCATTAAATCCCCTTCTCTCTCCCTCTCTCTCTCCCTCTCTCTCTTTATAAAGCAGAGGAGTGTAACTCCTTAGGGTGTTCCCCCTACCCTTGAAATAATAAATAAGATAATGCATAACTAAACATTGTATCTAATCTAGTGAGGGATAATTGATCAACTAGGATGCTCTGCTATGAAAGGCAGAATCATAACTCATGTCCCTAAAAAAATAAATCCATTGATTTCTCTGCACCACCTTTTCCCATTCTCTGCAGCTATAATCAAGGTGGATACTGTTTCCTGTTGTCAAAAAAAACCTTAAGCCATATGGTGCTAACTTTAAGTGGATATCATTTAAGTAAACATACAAACAATAGATTCCCTCGTGATGTTAAAGTGCTGGTGGCTTAGACCCAGAGGAGAACGTCCACCCATACAATGTTTCAGATACATGGGTTAAAAATTAAAAAAACGGCAAATGGCCTTTTAGGTAACCCATAATTAAAAGCAATTTTGAGTTGTCTTTTCAGGGAAACAACCCATGGGATGTATTTGCTACCTGTTTGACCTTCACGATTGTGAGTCCTTGGCAGTGTCAGTGACCCTCTGAACTGAATTCAAAACTAATCTCTAGCAGAGAAAGAGAAACAGAATTCATGCAAATCATATTAATTCCAACATTTCCCCAGTGAGCTGGGTATAAACTACAGCCTAATTAAATATTTTTTAACGATGTGAGTAATTTTTGCCAAGGGGCGGATTCAGGGGAAAATTTAATATGAGATCACAAAAGCTGTTCCCAGCGTTGATTCTGTAAATTAATGACTATCTGCCTTATGATAAAAACATGCTGCCAAGAATGAAAATGAAGTCAGCAAAGCTTGCTCTATTTGTCTAACAACCAAATATACAGGATGCAAAAGTTTAAAGGATATGGAAAATTTCCACTGTCTGCGTGTGATGTGTTCATGATAGAGATGCAGGATGCTGGCAGCACAAAGCTGAACTCTATTTTACGAGACTGCAGCTTTTATTGGTTATTCCTATCATAGTCCAACCCGGTATTATGGACTTCAGAAAGCCCGTGTCAAGCATTCAGATTATGATCCCGAAAAAGTATTTAGCTGTTTATGCATTTCTGTGGCTAAGTGTTACTACATGCTTTCTGAACAACTTTTAAGACACCACAGCACTCAAATCTGAAGTAGTTCTGTTCTGTTGATTTCATATGTTAAACTAAAAGAGAGAGAGTTAATGACTTCACTGGGGTTATGCCAGAGAAAGTAATTCTGGTTGCGGACCAGATCCAGGCACTCTTGGAGGACACTGATTGTCTAGATCCATTTCAGTTGGTGTTTAGGTCCTGTTTTGGCACAGAAACCGCTTTGGTCACCCTGTATGATGACATCTGTCGGGAGAGAGACAGGGGTAATGTGTCAACCTCTCGGCCGCTTTTTATACCATCAACCATTACATATGCAGGCTGAGACCCTACCTGCCCGCGGACTGTCTCACTAGAGTAGTGCGTGCTCTAGTTATCTCCCGCTTGGACTACTGCAATGCGATCTACATGGGGCTACCTTTGAAGGTGAGCCGGAAACTATAAATAATCTAGAATGCTGCAGCTAGACTGTTGACTGGGCGTGGCCGCTGAGACCACATAACACCGGTCTTGAAAGACTTACATTGGCTCCCAGTACGTTTCCGAGCACAATTCAAAGTGTTGGTTCTGACCTTTAAAGCCCTAAACAGCCTTGGCCCAGTATACCTGAAGGAGCATCTCCACCCCCATCGTTCAGCCCGGATAAGTGAGGTCCAGCGCTGAGGGCCTTCTGGCGGTTCCCTCACTGTGAGAAGTGAAATTACAGGGAACCAGGCAGAGTGCCTTCTCGGTAGTGGCATCTGCCCTGTGGAACACCCTCCCATCAGATGTCAAAGAAATAGACAACTATCTCATGTTTAGAAGACATCTTAAGGCAGCCCTGTTTAGGGAAGTTTTTAATGACTGATGTCTTAATGCAGCCATAGGCAAACTTGCCCCTCCAGATGTTTTTGGCCTGCAACTCCCATGATCCCTAGCTATTGATGATGAGAATTGTAGTCCCCAAACATCTGGGGAAACCCAGCCAGATGGGCGGCGTATAAATAATAAATTATTATTGTGAGGGGCAAGGGGTATCGCGAAGCCCCTCCCCTCCTGAGTTCCAGCCCAGCCCAGAGCACGACTAAGAGCAGGGAAAGCTCAAGTGGGGAAACAGGAAGTGGGGTCCAAGGTTCTGGCAGGGTAGAAGAGCCAGCGTCCCAGGTGGGACAGGAAGGAGGAAGAAAGGGGGGCAGACCCATCCCCCCAACTCCGGAACTTCGCAGAAAGCGTCGGGGGAAGAGGATGGGGCTCCCCAAGTTGTTATGCTGGCGCAAGATGCGCCAAACGCCATTCGGAGGTACTGATTCAAGCTGAGAAGATGTGTCTCTGTAAATAGCTCCACCTTTAGCACTGTAAATACGTAACACGAATAAAAAGATAAAATGCAGAGCGGTGCAGAGTCGTTACTCTGAAGTAGCCCTATCCGGTCACTGTGACAATTATGATATGATATGATATGATATATGATATGATATGATATGATAATATCCTTCTGGAGCAGCTGTCTGAGTTGGGCACTGCTTTGTGGTGGTTCTAGTCCTGCTTGGATGGTCGTTTCCATAGGGCCTGCAGTTTGTATCCCATGTAAACCAATGTATTTGTCTGTCTCTCACTAGGTATTTATATATAGTCTTCATCACTATAGTATTTCAAGGGCTCATTTGAAGCAAACTCTCTTGCCATTTTCTCCTCCAGATAGTAACATACACACAACTTATGAGCCCATGATCAGCACAAGAGAAACTAGCAAAACGGCTTGGTCTCAAATTTTATTTGATCACAATCTGGAAATTATATGGCATATGGTTTGTGATTTGGGGGCTAATTTTTTTAAAATACTGTATACAGAAACAAACAGTATATCCATCTGAGCTGTGCTTTATTCCACCCAGGTTCTTGTTGTTTTAGGAAGCATTTGTTAAGAGGCAGAGTGCCAAATGCTAAAAATAAAATAAAATGTTGATTACTTTAAATTTAACCAGTGAAAGATTGGTCTCTCGTTTTGACTTGAAGACAACAGTAATGTAAAGTGCCAACAAGATAATACCTGAACATTTTAAATTAGTGCAAGATGAGAAAGGAGCCAGCTAGGATTCTGGTAGTGACTTGGTCAGGAAGGCAGTGGAACACAGAGAGTCTTCCCACTCTGTTTATTTTAATTTGTTACAGTGTGGGCCTTTCAATTAAAAGGTCATTCTCTGTTAAACAGCATACTAGTGCCTCATTATAATCATAAAATTAGCTAGGAAAGACTGGCATGAGGAGTACAGAAAAGCCACTCACAGAGTTAAGAAGGCGCTCATAACAAATGGGAACATAGAATTTTACATAAAATACCATTTTAATCATGGATATGGTTAAACTTATGTAAAATGTTTCTGCTTTGTCATTCTGTGGTCTCTGGGTGGGTGTCCCTGGGGCAATAGGAACCACCAGATCTTCCATCTTCAGAGAGGGAGATCCAACATCAAATGCCTCCCCCCTGCTGGTGCCAAAAAGCCAGATGGCTGGGGATATTGTTATTATTATTATTGGCTGCATGGCATTTATATATTATTGTCTGGAACTGTATTACTGAAGCCTTATCTTCTACAATAGTAAACTATTTTGGACCTTAAACTGCCTCTGCATAGTAGCTGGAACTGGGGGCAACTTCTGGAAACAATGCCTTATGAGGAACGGCTTAGGGAGCTGGGCATGTTTAGCCTGGAGAAGAGAGGTTAAGGGGTGATATGATAGCCATGTTCAAATATATTAAAGGATGTCATATAGAGGAGGGGAAAAGGTTGCTTTCTGCTGCTCCAGAGAAGCAGACACGGAGCAATGGATTCAAACTACAAGAAAGAAGATTCCACCTAAACATTAGGAAGAACTTCCTGACAGTAAGAGCTGTTCGGCAGTGGAATTTGCTACCAAGGAGTGTGGTGGAGTCTCCTTCTTTGGAGGTCTTTAAGCAGAGGCTTGACAGGCATATGTCAAGAATGCTTTGATGGTGTTTCCTGCTTGGCAGGGGGTTGACTGGATGGCCCTTGTGGTCTCTTCCAACTCTATGATTCTATGATTCTACTACGTGGCTATATAAGCTCAGATTCCCGTATATGCTAGTATAAGCAGGCCTCTTAGAGTAAAAAGTAGCAGGGACTGTCACAGCGGGCCACACTAGCTGTCTCTGGCTTCACCGAAAATTCTGCAGAAAGGTCAGCTCACCCATGAGGTGGACTTGGGCAGCCACCTAAGGTGGTCCAACTGCAAGAACCTCACCCCTGCCCACCCTGGAGGGGTGTTTGGGGCAGCAGCGGCAGCTTCCAGCAAGACTCTGCGAGATCTCGCAAAAATCTCATGGGATCTCATTAGCTCCAAGAGATCTTGCTGGAGCCCACTCCCACACAATCCAGATAAGGAAAGCTTTGGCAGGGGCAGGATAGCACCTTCTTGTTTTGCCTCAGGCGGAGAAATGGGACATGCCACCTGTGTTGGTTAGCAAACACTAATCATTGCAAAGCAGGGCAAAAAGTGAAGGACATAAATTTCAACCATGGCTGCTGTAATACGCTGGAAAGGAGGGGGGTTATTGGGTTGTTGTTTTTGTTTTGATTATATATTTTGTTGTTTTATATTCCGATTTTGTTCTGTGAGCCGCCCTGAGACCTCCGGGTATGGGGCAGTATATTGAATATAATAATAATAATAATACAAATACACACACATACACACCCCACAGCCAAAGGTTTGTGCAAGTCTGTGATCCCGCATATATCAAGAACCCCTATGAAGCCCCTTCCCTTATTAGAGGGAATTTCCGTAGCCCATGGGGAAAAGAAGATAACTTATAACACAGACTTGAAAAATTGGTTAAAATGGGCAAATTGAAAATGTAATCTTCTAAATGAAAAGAGTAAATTTGTTTCTAGTTCTGCTTTTTCAGTCTGGGAAACACAGTCTGTCCTTAGGGGACATTACTGAATTGTGCTAAGAGCAGGCTCCATTTAAAAAAGTGCAAAGGAAAGGCATTTGTGAGGAAAATAAGACCAACATAATATTCACAAAGAAACAGTTCAAGATGAAAGAGAAGGTGGTGTTTGTGGTCATGTGCTACCTGCAATAATTGAAGACAAATAATCTCCCACTCCTGGAGAATCGTCTCTCCTTGGGTTACCTTGTATTAAGCATCCACCACAACATGAGATTTCCAAGACATTTTATAGCTGCCAGGCTGCTGCATTTGCCTGCACTGCCTATGCAGATAGACTGAAAGGCCCAGAAATAGTAATAGAAACACTGTAGGTTTTGGAATATGAACAAACCCTTGACAAAAGAAGATGATTTCATGTGGTTATGAGAAAAAGACAAGACAATATTTTGTGCGTACCGGTACATATTACCCCGCTAATTAGATCCCCAGAATGATTACGTTTTTCTGACTTACACAGGCTGGGGAGTGTTAAAGTAAAATAAAATATTAAAAACCTACTTTTTATTAAGAAGTGCTTTCATAGAGATCTGGAAAGCAGCAAAGTGGGAGTCCAGTGGGCAGTCGGGCAGTCCTGTTCTGTCTAGTCAGAAAACACGTTGTCAAAAAGCACATGAACATGACTAGCGTCAAAAGTCTCCAGGGCCTGTCAAAACTAGATATATGCCAATAAAGTGGAAGGAATCTGAGATAGGCTGTAAAAGACTAAGAGACTGGAGCAGCTGATTTATGAGCAAAGATTAAAATCTACATTGCAACTTGCACCTCTGCCTAATGATAACTGCAAAAATGGGTGGCAGGCCTGATGCGGAAGTTCATCCATCCACTTTAAACTGGCTGGAGATTTCCCTGTAAGGAAGAAGAATCTTCCATGAATATTCCCTTGCTGGTGTTAGTTCAGTTAGTGCAGCTAGATGCAATTATATGTGAATGTTTCAGCATTCACTACAAACTCCACTGATTTCAATTTCAATTTCCGAAGACTAAGGTTTTTGTAACCAGGTGCGAAAAGAGCAAAGTTCCCCAACAGCTACAACTAACTTGTACAGTTTTGCCTCTCTATCTCACTTACACTTACACACACCCCTTATTGGGGAAGTGTGTGTGACTTAGATAAAGCTAGTTGTTTGGGTCTCTCACACCCAATCCACCCACCAATGTGGTTATGTAGCACAATGGAATATTACAGGCAGTGCTATTTTTCTAGGTAAAGAGGCACTGGAGCTCACCACGAACGCCTCCCTTGTTCTCTTACAATGCTCTGGAGAAAGAAAGGAGATTCCGACTTTCTGACAGTAAGAGCTGTTCAACAGTAGAATGGACTCCCTCGGGAGGTGGTGGACTCTCCTTCCTCAGAGGTTTTTAAGCAGAGGTTGGATGGCCAGCTGTCATGGATGCCTTACTTGAGATTCCTGCATTGCAGGGGATTGGAGCAGATGACCCTTGGGGTCCCTTCCAATTCTATGATTCTATGAGAGAAGCTGAAATTGACAGATTCATCCATCCCTGGAGGCTGGCAGAGATTATTTATTCATTTATTTAGACAATTTCTAGATCACGTAATTACAGTCATCTCTAAGCAGTAGACAAGTAACTCAATTCAATAAAAATCAGTTAAAACTATATAATCAGAATTCAGTGAAAAACATACAAATGTATGTTAGGTAAAGCTATTGGTTCATCTAGCCCAGTGTTGCCTATTTAAAATGGCGGCGATTTGCCTCTCGATCTTCCTCATCACTACCTGGGGATGCTGAGGCCTGAACTGTGGCCCCTTCCCACAGGCTGATGAGTTAAAGACAGAGCAGTGGGCTGGGAGACATAATTACAGTATAGAACAAGTTGCTTTACACAATTACAGTATATAATGCTATTCTGTTCTACATTTCAATACATGCCAGACAAATTAATAATTTGTCAGATTTCAAGTTTCTTGGAATATTCATTTCAGCCGAATAGGAGCAGCCTCTTTGGTAGGATAATGAGCCTTCAAAACGTGCCATTCTGAAAGTGTTAATTATATTTATGGGGATTTTTCATGAAGGAAGCAGAAAGGGTCTATAAATAGCCTAGAGTTTTCTCCTTTCTATTTGTTTTATGAAGTGGAGTTTAGAAACATCATCAACATACTTTTTTATTAGCCATAATGGATTGCTAGAGTTACAAGGATGTACAATAAACCTGTTTAAATATTCACTGCTCAGCCATACATTACTGCAAAATTGCTGCAGATTTCACTCATGAATCCAAAGACTAGGCTGTATGCTCTTTTTCCATTTGTTGTTTATTGGCAGAATACAGCATTTGTACAGTGAGAGGGAGGGGGCTCACCAGGAGTGAATCTTCAAACAGGTTTTGCTTTTTTTTCCCCATGTCATACTAACTGCAGCAATCCATTATGCATAATAATAAGAGTGCATTGGTAC